>NW_020648749.1:488273-504639 GCF_003573695.1 Papaver somniferum
TCCTTTCATTGTTTACCCGTAAATAACCCTAAATCTATCTCTCATGTAAACCCCAATAATCGTTTCCTTAAACTTTCTAACTAACTATTATTGTATTGAACAAATTAATCCATGTAAATGACCCTATTCATTTTTCAAATTAATCATTATTGTATTAATTAAATTTGTTTCCATTTTATGTAAATCCATAGTTATCATGGCAGTCAGATAAGTCAGCCTTATTTCTCTGGAACGCTTCTAACGTGTTAGGAAAATGATCTAGAGAGATTTCCCTACCGTGGTCCGTGTTAGTGTCCTAGTTAAATTAAATAATGATTGTTTAAACAATTATTCAAAAAGACACGTATTCATTTACAAAAGTTGGCGGGGGGCCGAGCAACAAGTTGTGCTCCAACACAGCTTGTGAACGGTCCACCAGTCATCTGTTAAGTCAACTGCTTGGTTGGGACCTATACCAAACTCAAATTCCGACAAAGTTAGGTACCAAAGGAAAAGGTGTGCCATTTTATAGGCATCAAACTCAAAATAACCCTTATTATAAAGATTGTCTACTTATATAACTCTCTTTGTCCCCCAAAGTTTTGTGTAATCTCTTTTTCGACGATTTTGCTCATAACTTCTTCATACGAAGTGGGAATGACCTCATTCTTTTTCTGTTACCTCTGTCTTTCAGTTCCCCACAGTATACAGGAAAGTTTTTAGGATTTGGACGCTTAGCAATTGGTATTTCATTCTTATTTTCAATGTAAAGGATGACTTCCCTCTTTATTTTTGGAATCAACATACGTAGAAATGCAATTTGGATATCATGTAGATCCTTTCAATGTATTATTTTTTACCACAATCATTTTTTAGAAATTTTTATAATATAAATGAGTTTATCTATTTTATAGTTTGGTTTTAAAAAAAGGATTTCGACTTCTAACGAAGTCACTGGACTTCCTTGAGTCAATGCATCCAAAATGAAAGCTTTTTTCGACTCTCAAGCCTTTAGACATGTAATTTGTGCAGGAAATATTTTTTTCTGAAAATTTTCTATTAAAGGGGAGTCTTTCTGTTTCATGATTTGGTCTTGATCATAGAGTTCTGACATCTAACGAAGCCTGCGAACTTCCTTGAGTCATTTGTGTTTATGGTATTTTATTCAAATTTTGCGATGATTATCTAGCTTAAAGAAGATCCCATAATCGTTGAGAAGTTATTAACGGTTGCAAACCTTATATCCTTCTTTCCATGTGTTTATTATAGGTAATGTATGACCTTTTTAAAAGATTAGAAGTTCATTATTAGAAGGGATATTTCGAGTTTGGTGCCTATAAAATGGTACACTTTCGCGTTTGGTGCCTAACTTTGTCAATATCTGAGTTTGGTGCCCAGTCAACGAATTGGTGTTGATTGACCGTGTTGACCATCAAATTTAGAGTTAAAAATGTGAAATGTCTAATAAAATTCTAAAATCCATTTTATTCACTAACTGCACCCTATCTTCTACATACTCCATGTTTGAGAAATGAGAGTTGTTGATTTTCATTCACGAGGTTTTAAGTCCCACTCTTAATATCATTGCCATCTTCTTTCATTGCTAATCTCAAATCATACACTGAGCTACTGTTATTTTCTCATATGACCACCTGTTTACACAAAATTAAATCCAAAGTATAAGCATAGCTCCCTTCGTTGTTTACCGATAAATCATCCAAAATCTATCTCTCATGTAAACCCCAATAATCGTTTCCTTAAACCTTCAAACTAACCATTGAACAAATGAATCCATGTAAATGACCATATTCATTTTTCAAATTAATCATTATTGTATTAATTAAATTTGTTTCCATTTTATGTAAATCCATAGTTATCATAGCAGTCATATAAGTCAGCCTTATTTCTCTGGATCGCTCGTAACGTGTTTGGAAAAGGATATAGAGAGATTTCCATACCGTGGTCCGTGTTAGTGAACTAGTTAAATTAAATAATGATTGTACATACAATTATTCACAAGGAGACGTATTTATTTACAAAATTTGGCGGGGGAGCGAGCAACAAGTTGTGCTCCAACACAGCTTGTGAACGGTCCACCAGTCATCTGTTAAGTCAACTGCTTGGTTGGGACCCACACCAAACTCAAATTCCGACAAAGTTAGGTACCAAAGGAAAAGGTGTGCCATTTTATAGGCACCAAACTCAAAATACCCCTTATTATAAATATTGTCTACTTATATAACTCTCTTTGTCCCCCAAGGGTTTGTGTAATCTCTTTTTAGACTATTTTTCTCATAACTTCTTCATACGAAGTGGGAATGACCTCATTATTTTTCTGTTACCTCTGTCTTTCAGTTCCCCAAAGTATACAGGAAAAATTTTAGGATTTGGACGCTTAGTAATTGGTGTTTCATTCTTATTTTCAATGTAAAGGATGACTTCCCTCTTTATTTTTGGAATCAACACACGTAGAAATGCAATTTAGATAACATGTAGAGCCTTTAAATATATTATTTTTAACCACAATCATTTTTTAGAAAATTTTATAATAAAAATGAGTTTATCTAGTTTATAGTTTGGTTTTAAAAAAAGGATTTCGACTTCTAACAAAGTCACTGGACTTCCTTGAGTCAATGCATCCAAAATGCAAGCTTTTTTCGAATCTCAAACCTCTAGACATTTAATTTGTGCAGGAAATATTGTTTCTGAAAATTTTCTATTAAAGGGGAGTCTTTCTGTTTAATGATTTGTTCTTGATCATAGAGTTGCGACATCTAACGAAGCCTGCGGACTTCCTTGAGTCATTTGTGTTTATGGTATTTTATTCAAATTTTGCGATGATTATCTAGCTTAAAGAAGATCCCATAATCGTTGAGAATTTATTAACGGTTGCAAACCTTATTTCCTTATTTCAATGTTTTATTATAGGTAATGTATGACCTTTTTAAAAGATTAGAAGTTCATTATTAGAAGGGATATTTCGAGTTTGGTGCATATAAAATGGTACACTTTCGCGTTTGGTACCTAACTTTGTCAATATCTGAGTTTGGTGCCCAGTCAACGAATTGGCGTTGATTGACCGTGTTGACCATCCAATTTAGAGTTAAAAATGTGAAATGTCTAATAAAATTCTATCTCCGTTTTATTTACTAACTGCACCCTATCTTCTACATACTCCATGTTTGAGAAATGGGAGTTGTTGATTTTCATTCACGAGGTTTTAGGTCCCACTCTTAATACCATTGCCATCTTCTTTCATTGTTAATCTCAAATCATACACTGAGCTACTGTTATTTTCTCATATGACCACCTGTTTACACAAAATTAAATCCAAAGTATAAGCAGAGCTCCTTTCATTGTTTACCCGTAAATAACCCTAAATCTATCTCTCATGTAAACCCCAATAATCGTTTCCTTAAACTTTCTAACTAACTATTATTGTATTGAACAAATTAATCCATGTAAATGACCCTATTCATTTTTCAAATTAATCATTATTGTATTAATTAAATTTGTTTCCATTTTATGTAAATCCATAGTTATCATGGCAGTCAGATAAGTCAGCCTTATTTCTCTGGAACGCTTCTAACGTGTTAGGAAAATGATCTAGAGAGATTTCCCTACCGTGGTCCGTGTTAGTGTCCTAGTTAAATTAAATAATGATTGTTTAAAAAATTATTCAAAAAGACACGTACTCATTTACAAAAGTTGGCGGGGGGCCGAGCAACAAGTTGTGCTCCAACACAGCTTGTGAACGGTCCACCAGTCATCTGTTAAGTCAACTGCTTGGTTGGGACCTATACCAAACTCAAATTCCGACAAAGTTAGGTACCAAAGGAAAAGGTGTGCCATTTTATAGGCATCAAACTCAAAATAACCCTTATTATAAAGATTGTCTACTTATATAACTCTCTTTGTCCCCCAAAGTTTTGTGTAATCTCTTTTTCGACGATTTTGCTCATAACTTCTTCATACGAAGTGGGAATGACCTCATTCTTTTTCTGTTACCTCTGTCTTTCAGTTCCCTACAGTATACAGGAAAGTTTTTAGGATTTGGACGCTTAGCAATTGGTATTTCATTCTTATTTTCAATGTAAAGGATGACTTCCCTCTTTATTCTTGGAATCAACATACGTAGAAATGCAATTTGGATATCATGTAGATCCTTTCAATGTATTATTTTTTACCACAATCATTTTTTAGAAATTTTTATAATATAAATGAGTTTATCTATTTTATAGTTTGGTTTTAAAAAAAGGATTTCGACTTCTAACGAAGTCACTGGACTTCCTTGAGTCAATGCATCCAAAATGAAAGCTTTTTTCGACTCTCAAGCCTTTAGACATGTAATTTGTGCAGGAAATATTTTTTTCTGAAAATTTTCTATTAAAGAGGAGTCTTTCTGTTTCATGATTTGGTCTTGATCATAGAGTTCTGACATCTAACGAAGCCTGCGAACTTCCTTGAGTCATTTGTGTTTATGGTATTTTATTCAATTTTTGCGATGATTATCTAGCTTAAAGAAGATCCCATAATCGTTGAGAAGTTATTAACGGTTGCAAACCTTATATCCTTCTTTCCATGTGTTTATTATAGGTAATGTATGACCTTTTTAAAAGATTAGAAGTTCATTATTAGAAGGGATATTTCGAGTTTGGTGCCTATAAAATGGTACACTTTCGCGTTTGGTGCCTAACTTTGTCAATATCTGAGTTTGGTGCCCAGTCAACGAATTGGTGTTGATTGACCGTGTTGACCATCAAATTTAGAGTTAAAAATGTGAAATGTCTAATAAAATTCTAAAATCCATTTTATTCACTAACTGCACCCTATCTTCTACATACTCCATGTTTGAGAAATGAGAGTTGTTGATTTTCATTCACGAGGTTTTAAGTCCCACTCTTAATATCATTGCCATCTTCTTTCATTGCTAATCTCAAATCATACACTGAGCTACTGTTATTTTCTCATATGACCACCTGTTTACACAAAATTAAATCCAAAGTATAAGCATAGCTCCCTTCGTTGTTTACCGATAAATCATCCAAAATCTATCTCTCATGTAAACCCCAATAATCGTTTCCTTAAACCTTCAAACTAACCATTATTGTATTGAACAAATGAATCCATGTAAATGACCATATTCATTTTTCAAATTAATCATTATTGTATTAATTAAATTTGTTTCCATTTTATATAAATCCATAGTTATCATAGCAGTCATATAAGTCAGCCTTATTTCTCTGGATCGCTCGTAACGTGTTTGGAAAAGGATATAGAGAGATTTCCATACCGTGGTCCATGTTAGTGAACTAGTTAAATTAAATAATGATTGTACATACAATTATTCACAAGGAGACGTATTTATTTACAAAATTTGGCGGGGGAGCGAGCAACAAGTTGTGCTCCAACACAGCTTGTGAACGGTCCACCAGTCATCTGTTAAGTCAACTGCTTGGTTGGGACCCACACCAAACTCAAATTCCGACAAAGTTAGGTACCAAAGGAAAAGGTGTGCCATTTTATAGGCACCAAACTCAAAATACCCCTTATTATAAATATTGTCTACTTATATAACTCTCTTTGTCCCCCAAGGGTTTGTGTAATCTCTTTTTAGACTATTTTTCTCATAACTTCTTCATACGAAGTGGGAATGACCTCATTCTTTTTCTGTTACCTCTGTCTTTCAGTTCCCCAAAGTATACAGGAAAACTTTTAGGATTTGGACGCTTAGTAATTGGTGTTTCATTCTTATTTTCAATGTAAAGGATGACTTCCCTCTTTATTTTTGGAATCAACACACGTAGAAATGCAATTTAGATAACATGTAGAGCCTTTAAATATATTATTCTTAACCACAATCATTTTTTAGAAAATTTTATAATAAAAATGAGTTTATCTAGTTTATAGTTTGGTTTTAAAAAAAGGATTTCGACTTCTAACAAAGTCACTGGACTTCCTTGAGTCAATGCATCCAAAATGCAAGCTTTTTTCGAATCTCAAACCTCTAGACATTTAATTTGTGCAGGAAATATTGTTTCTGAAAATTTTCTATTAAAGGGGAGTCTTTCTGTTTAATGATTTGTTCTTGATCATAGAGTTGCGACATCTAACGAAGCCTGCAGACTTCCTTGAGTCATTTGTGTTTATGGTATTTTATTCAAATTTTGCGATGATTATCTAGCTTAAAGAAGATCCCATAATCGTTGAGAATTTATTAACGGTTGCAAACCTTATTTCCTTATTTCCATGTTTTATTATAGGTAATGTATGACCTTTTTAAAAGATTAGAAGTTCATTATTAGAAGGGATATTTCGAGTTTGGTGCATATAAAATGGTACACTTTCGCGTTTGGTACCTAACTTTGTCAATATCTGAGTTTGGTGCCCAGTCAACGAATTGGCGTTGATTGACCGTGTTGACCATCCAATTTAGAGTTAAAAATGTGAAATGTCTAATAAAATTCTATCTCCGTTTTATTTACTAACTGCACCCTATCTTCTACATACTCCATGTTTGAGAAATGGGAGTTGTTGATTTTCATTCACGAGGTTTTAGGTCCCACTCTTAATACCATTGCCATCTTATTTCATTGCTAATCTCAAATCATACGCTGAGCTACTGTTATTTTCTCATATGACCACCTGTTTACACAAAATTAAATCCAAAGTATAAGCAGAGCTCCTTTCATTGTTTACCCGTAAATAACCCAAAATCTATCTCTCATGTAAACCCCAATAATCGTTTCCTCAAACTTTCAAACTAACTATTATTGTATTGAACAAATTAATCCATGTAAATGACCCTATTCATTTTTCAAATTAATCATTATTGTATTAATTAAATTTGTTTCCATTTTATGTAAATCCATAGTTATCATGGCAGTCAGATAAGTCAGCCTTATTTCTCTGGAACGCTTCTAACGTGTTAGGAAAATGATCTAGAGAGATTTCCCTACCGTGGTCCGTGTTAGTGTCCTAGTTAAATTAAATAATGACTGTTTAAAAAATTATTCAAAAAGACACGTATTCATTTACAAAAGTTGGCGGGGGGCGAGCAACAAGTTGTGCTCCAACACAGCTTGTGAACGGTCCACCAGTCATCTGTTAAGTCGACTGCTTGGTTGGGACCTATACCAAACTTAAATTCCGACAAAGTTAGGTACCAAAGGAAAAGGTGTGCTATTTTATAGGCATCAAACTCAAAATAACCCTTATTATAAAGATTGTCTACTTATATAACTCTTTTTGTCCCCCAAGGGTTTGTGTAATCTCTTTTTCGACTATTTTGCTCATAACTTCTTCATACGAAGTGGGAATGACCTCATTCTTTTTCTGTTACCTCTGTCTTTCAGTTCCCCACAGTATACAGGAAAGTTTTTAGGATTTGGACGCTTAGCAATTGGTATTTCATTCTTATTTTCAATGTAAAGGATGACTTCCCTCTTTATTTTTGGAATCAACATACGTAGAAATGCAATTTGGATATCATGTAGATCCTTTCAATGTATTATTTTTTACCACAATCATTTTTTAGAAATTTTTATAATATAAATGAGTTTATCTATTTTATAGTTTGGTTTTAAAAAAGGATTTCGACTTCTAACGAAGTCACTGGACTTCCTTGAGTCAATGCATCCAAAATGAAAGCTTTTTTCGACTCTCAAGCCTCTAGACATGTAATTTGTGCAGGAAATATTTTTTTCTGAAAATTTTCTATTAAAGGGGAGTCTTTCTGTTTCATGATTTGGTCTTGATCATAGAGTTCTGACATCTAACGAAGCCTGCGAACTTCCTTGAGTCATTTGTGTTTATGGTATTTTATTCAAATTTTGCGATGATTATCTAGCTTAAAGAAGATCCCATAATCGTTGAGAAGTTATTAACGGTTGCAAACCTTATATCCTTCTTTCCATGTTTTATTATAGGTAATGTATGACCTTTTTAAAAGATTAGAAGTTCATTATTAGAAGGGATATTTCGAGTTTGGTGCCTATAAAATGGTACACTTTCGCGTTTGGTGCCTAACTTTGTCAATATCTGAGTTTGGTGCCCAGTCAATGAATTGGTGTTGATTGACCGTGTTGACCATCAAATTTAGAGTTAAAAATGTGAAATGTCTAATAAAATTCTAAAATCCATTTTATTCACTAACTGCACCCTATCTTCTACATACTCCATGTTTGAGAAATGAGAGTTGTTGATTTTCATTCACGAGGTTTTAAGTCCCACTCTTAATATCATTGCCATCTTCTTTCATTGCTAATCTCAAATAATACACTGAGCTACTGTTATTTTCTCATATGACCACCTGTTTACAAAAAATTAAATCCAAAGTATAAGCATAGCTCCCTTCGTTGTTTACCGATAAATCATCCAAAATCTATCTCTCATGTAAACCCCAATAATCGTTTCCTTAAACCTTCAAACTAACCATTGAACAAATGAATCCATGTAAATGACCATATTCATTTTTCAAATTAATCATTATTGTATTAATTAAATTTGTTTCCATTTTATGTAAATCCATAGTTATCATAGCAGTCATATAAGTCAGCCTTATTTCTCTGGATCGCTCGTAACGTGTTTGGAAAAGGATATAGAGAGATTTCCATACCGTGGTCCGTGTTAGTGAACTAGTTAAATTAAATAATGATTGTATATACAATTTTTCACAAGGAGACGTATTTATTTACAAAATTTGGTGGGGGAGCGAGCAACAAGTTGTGCTCCAACACAGCTTGTGAACGGTCCACCAGTCATCTGTTAAGTCAACTGCTTGGTTGGGACCCACACCAAACTCAAATTCCGAAAAAGTTAGGTACCAAAGGAAAAGGTGTACCATTTTATAGGCACCAAACTCAAAATACCCCTTATTATAAATATTGTCTACTTATATAACTCTCTTTGTCCCCCAAGGGTTTGTGTAATCTCTTTTTAGACTATTTTTCTCATAACTTCTTCATACAAAGTGGGAATGACCTCATTCTTATTCTGTTACCTCTGTCTTTCAGTTCCCCAAAGTATACAGGAAAACTTTTAGGATTTGGACGCTTAGTAATTGGTGTTTCATTCTTATTTTCAATGTAAAGGATGACTTCCCTCTTTATTTTTGGAATCAACACACGTAGAAATGCAATTTAGATAACATGTAGAGCCTTTAAATATATTATTTTTAACCACAATCATTTTTTAGAAAATTTTATACTAAAAATGAGTTTATCTAGTTTATAGTTTGGTTTTAAAAAAAGGATTTCGACTTCTAACAAAGTCACTGGACTTCCTTGAGTCAATGCATCCAAAATGCAAGCTTTTTTCGAATCTCAAACCTCTAGACATTTAATTTGTGCAGGAAATATTTTTTCTGAAAATTTTCTATTAAAAGGGAGTCTTTCTGTTTAATGATTTGTTCTTGATCATAGAGTTCCGACATCTAACGAAGCCTGCGGACTTCCTTGAGTCATTTGTGTTTATGGTATTTTATTCAAATTTTGCGATGATTATCTAGCTTAAAGAAGATCCCATAATCGTTGAGAATTTATTAACGGTTGCAAACCTTATTTCCTTATTTCCATGTTTTATTATAGGTAATGTATGACCTTTTTAAAAGATTAGAAGTTCATTATTAGAAGGGATATTTCGAGTTTGGTGCATATAAAATGGTACACTTTCGCGTTTGGTACCTAACTTTGTCAATATCTGAGTTTGGTGCCCAGTCAACGAATTGGCGTTGATTGACCGTGTTGACCATCCAATTTAGAGTTAAAAATGTGAAATGTCTAATAAAATTCTATCTCCGTTTTATTTACTAACTGCACCCTATCTTCTACATACTCCATGTTTGAGAAATGGGAGTTGTTGATTTTCATTCACGAGGTTTTAGGTCCCACTCTTAATACCATTGCCATCTTATTTCATTGCTAATCTCAAATCATACGCTGAGCTACTGTTATTTTCTCATATGACCACCTGTTTACACAAAATTAAATCCAAAGTATAAGCAGAGCTCCTTTCATTGTTTACCCGTAAATAACCCAAAATCTATCTCTCATGTAAACCCCAATAATCGTTTCCTCAAACTTTCAAACTAACTATTATTGTATTGAACAAATTAATCCATGTAAATGACCCTATTCATTTTTCAAATTAATCATTATTGTATTAATTAAATTTGTTTCCATTTTATGTAAATCCATAGTTATCATGGCAGTCAGATAAGTCAGCCTTATTTCTCTGGAACGCTTCTAACGTGTTAGGAAAATGATCTAGAGAGATTTCCCTACCGTGGTCCGTGTTAGTGTCCTAGTTAAATTAAATAATGACTGTTTAAAAAATTATTCAAAAAGACACGTATTCATTTACAAAAGTTGGCGGGGGGCGAGCAACAAGTTGTGCTCCAACACAGCTTGTGAACGGTCCACCAGTCATCTGTTAAGTCGACTGCTTGGTTGGGACCTATACCAAACTTAAATTCCGACAAAGTTAGGTACCAAAGGAAAAGGTGTGCTATTTTATAGGCATCAAACTCAAAATAACCCTTATTATAAAGATTGTCTACTTATATAACTCTTTTTTTCCCCCAAGGGTTTGTGTAATCTCTTTTTCGACTATTTTGCTCATAACTTCTTCATACGAAGTGGGAATGACCTCATTCTTTTTCTGTTACCTCTGTCTTTCAGTTCCCCACAGTATACAGGAAAGTTTTTAGGATTTGGACGCTTAGCAATTGGTATTTCATTCTTATTTTCAATGTAAAGGATGACTTCCCTCTTTATTTTTGGAATCAACATACGTAGAAATGCAATTTGGATATCATGTAGATCCTTTCAATGTATTATTTTTTACCACAATCATTTTTTAGAAATTTTTATAATATAAATGAGTTTATCTATTTTATAGTTTGGTTTTAAAAAAGGATTTCGACTTCTAACGAAGTCACTGGACTTCCTTGAGTCAATGCATCCAAAATGAAAGCTTTTTTCGACTCTCAAGCCTCTAGACATGTAATTTGTGCAGGAAATATTTTTTTCTGAAAATTTTCTATTAAAGGGGAGTCTTTCTGTTTCATGATTTGGTCTTGATCATAGAGTTCTGACATCTAACGAAGCCTGCGAACTTCCTTGAGTCATTTGTGTTTATGGTATTTTATTCAAATTTTGCGATGATTATCTAGCTTAAAGAAGATCCCATAATCGTTGAGAAGTTATTAACGGTTGCAAACCTTATATCCTTCTTTCCATGTTTTATTATAGGTAATGTATGACCTTTTTAAAAGATTAGAAGTTCATTATTAGAAGGGATATTTCGAGTTTGGTGCCTATAAAATGGTACACTTTCGCGTTTGGTGCCTAACTTTGTCAATATCTGAGTTTGGTGCCCAGTCAATGAATTGGTGTTGATTGACCGTGTTGACCATCAAATTTAGAGTTAAAAATGTGAAATGTCTAATAAAATTCTAAAATCCATTTTATTCACTAACTGCACCCTATCTTCTACATACTCCATGTTTGAGAAATGAGAGTTGTTGATTTTCATTCACGAGGTTTTAAGTCCCACTCTTAATATCATTGCCATCTTCTTTCATTGCTAATCTCAAATAATACACTGAGCTACTGTTATTTTCTCATATGACCACCTGTTTACAAAAAATTAAATCCAAAGTATAAGCATAGCTCCCTTCGTTGTTTACCGATAAATCATCCAAAATCTATCTCTCATGTAAACCCCAATAATCGTTTCCTTAAACCTTCAAACTAACCATTGAACAAATGAATCCATGTAAATGACCATATTCATTTTTCAAATTAATCATTATTGTATTAATTAAATTTGTTTCCATTTTATGTAAATCCATAGTTATCATAGCAGTCATATAAGTCAGCCTTATTTCTCTGGATCGCTCGTAACGTGTTTGGAAAAGGATATAGAGAGATTTCCATACCGTGGTCCGTGTTAGTGAACTAGTTAAATTAAATAATGATTGTATATACAATTTTTCACAAGGAGACGTATTTATTTACAAAATTTGGTGGGGGAGCGAGCAACAAGTTGTGCTCCAACACAGCTTGTGAACGGTCCACCAGTCATCTGTTAAGTCAACTGCTTGGTTGGGACCCACACCAAACTCAAATTCCGAAAAAGTTAGGTACCAAAGGAAAAGGTGTACCATTTTATAGGCACCAAACTCAAAATACCCCTTATTATAAATATTGTCTACTTATATAACTCTCTTTGTCCCCCAAGGGTTTGTGTAATCTCTTTTTAGACTATTTTTCTCATAACTTCTTCATACAAAGTGGGAATGACCTCATTCTTATTCTGTTACCTCTGTCTTTCAGTTCCCCAAAGTATACAGGAAAACTTTTAGGATTTGGACGCTTAGTAATTGGTGTTTCATTCTTATTTTCAATGTAAAGGATGACTTCCCTCTTTATTTTTGGAATCAACACACGTAGAAATGCAATTTAGATAACATGTAGAGCCTTTAAATATATTATTTTTAACCACAATCATTTTTTAGAAAATTTTATACTAAAAATGAGTTTATCTAGTTTATAGTTTGGTTTTAAAAAAAGGATTTCGACTTCTAACAAAGTCACTGGACTTCCTTGAGTCAATGCATCCAAAATGCAAGCTTTTTTCGAATCTCAAACCTCTAGACATTTAATTTGTGCAGGAAATATTTTTTCTGAAAATTTTCTATTAAAAGGGAGTCTTTCTGTTTAATGATTTGTTCTTGATCATAGAGTTCCGACATCTAACGAAGCCTGCGGACTTCCTTGAGTCATTTGTGTTTATGGTATTTTATTCAAATTTTGCGATGATTATCTAGCTTAAAGAAGATCCCATAATCGTTGAGAATTTATTAACGGTTGCAAACCTTATTTCCTTATTTCCATGTTTTATTATAGGTAATGTATGACCTTTTTAAAAGATTAGAAGTTCATTATTAGAAGGGATATTTCGAGTTTGGTGCATATAAAATGGTACACTTTCGCGTTTGGTACCTAACTTTGTCAATATCTGAGTTTGGTGCCCAGTCAACGAATTGGCGTTGATTGACCGTGTTGACCATCCAATTTAGAGTTAAAAATGTGAAATGTCTAATAAAATTCTATCTCCGTTTTATTTACTAACTGCACCCTATTTTCTACATACTCCATGTTTGAGAAATGGGAGTTGTTGATTTTCATTCACGAGGTTTTAGGTCCCACTCTTAATACCATTGCCATCTTATTTCATTGCTAATCTCAAATCATACGCTGAGCTACTGTTATTTTCTCATATGACCACCTGTTTACACAAAATTAAATCCAAAGTATAAGCAGAGCTCCTTTCATTGTTTACCCGTAAATAACCCAAAATCTATCTCTCATGTAAACCCCAATAATCGTTTCCTCAAACTTTCAAACTAACTATTATTGTATTGAACAAATTAATCCATGTAAATGACCCTATTCATTTTTCAAATTAATCATTATTGTATTAATTAAATTTGTTTCCATTTTATGTAAATCCATAGTTATCATGGCAGTCAGATAAGTCAGCCTTATTTCTCTGGAACGCTTCTAACGTGTTAGGAAAATGATCTAGAGAGATTTCCCTACCGTGGTCCGTGTTAGTGTCCTAGTTAAATTAAATAATGACTGTTTAAAAAATTATTCAAAAAGACACGTATTCATTTACAAAAGTTGGCGGGGGGCGAGCAACAAGTTGTGCTCCAACACAGCTTGTGAACGGTCCACCAGTCATCTGTTAAGTCGACTGCTTGGTTGGGACCTATACCAAACTTAAATTCCGACAAAGTTAGGTACCAAAGGAAAAGGTGTGCTATTTTATAGGCATCAAACTCAAAATAACCCTTATTATAAAGATTGTCTACTTATATAACTCTTTTTGTCCCCCAAGGGTTTGTGTAATCTCTTTTTCGACTATTTTGCTCATAACTTCTTCATACGAAGTGGGAATGACCTCATTCTTTTTCTGTTACCTCTGTCTTTCAGTTCCCCACAGTATACAGGAAAGTTTTTAGGATTTGGACGCTTAGCAATTGGTATTTCATTCTTATTTTCAATGTAAAGGATGACTTCCCTCTTTATTTTTGGAATCAACATACGTAGAAATGCAATTTGGATATCATGTAGATCCTTTCAATGTATTATTTTTTACCACAATCATTTTTTAGAAATTTTTATAATATAAATGAGTTTATCTATTTTATAGTTTGGTTTTAAAAAAGGATTTCGACTTCTAACGAAGTCACTGGACTTCCTTGAGTCAATGCATCCAAAATGAAAGCTTTTTTCGACTCTCAAGCCTCTAGACATGTAATTTGTGCAGGAAATATTTTTTTCTGAAAATTTTCTATTAAAGGGGAGTCTTTCTGTTTCATGATTTGGTCTTGATCATAGAGTTCTGACATCTAACGAAGCCTGCGAACTTCCTTGAGTCATTTGTGTTTATGGTATTTTATTCAAATTTTGCGATGATTATCTAGCTTAAAGAAGATCCCATAATCGTTGAGAAGTTATTAACGGTTGCAAACCTTATATCCTTCTTTCCATGTTTTATTATAGGTAATGTATGACCTTTTTAAAAGATTAGAAGTTCATTATTAGAAGGGATATTTCGAGTTTGGTGCCTATAAAATGGTACACTTTCGCGTTTGGTGCCTAACTTTGTCAATATCTGAGTTTGGTGCCCAGTCAATGAATTGGTGTTGATTGACCGTGTTGACCATCAAATTTAGAGTTAAAAATGTGAAATGTCTAATAAAATTCTAAAATCCATTTTATTCACTAACTGCACCCTATCTTCTACATACTCCATGTTTGAGAAATGAGAGTTGTTGATTTTCATTCACGAGGTTTTAAGTCCCACTCTTAATATCATTGCCATCTTCTTTCATTGCTAATCTCAAATAATACACTGAGCTACTGTTATTTTCTCATATGACCACCTGTTTACACAAAATTAAATCCAAAGTATAAGCAGAGATCCTTTCATTGTTTACCCGTAAATAACCCAAAATCTATCTCTCATGTAAACCCCAATAATCGTTTCCTTAAACTTTCAAACTAACTATTATTGTATTGAACAAATTAATCCATGTAAATGACCCTATTCATTTTTCAAATTAATCATTATTGTATTAATTAAATTTGTTTCCATTTTATGTAAATCCATAGTTATCATGGCAGTCAGATAAGTCAGCCTTATTTCTCTGGAACGCTCGTAACGTGTTAGGAAAATGATCTAGAGAGATTTCCCACCGTGGTCCGTGTTAGTGTCCTAGTTAAATTAAATAATGATTGTTTAAAAAATTATTCAAAAAGACACGTATTCATTTACAAAAGTTGGCGGGGGGCCGAGCAACAAGTTGTGCTCCAACACAGCTTGTGAACGGTCCACCAGTCATCTGTTAAGTCAACTGCTTGGTTGGGACCTATACCAAACTCAAATTCCGACAAAGTTAGGTACCAAAGGAAAAGGTGTGCCATTTTATAGGCATCAAACTCAAAATAACCCATATTATAAAGATTGTATACTTATATAACTCTCTTTGTGCCCCAAAGTTTTGTGTAATCTCTTTTTCGACTATTTTGCTCATAACTTCTTCATACGAAGTGGGAATGACCTCATTATTTTTCGGTTACCTCTGTCTTTAAGTTCCCCTCAGTATACAGGAAAAGGTTTAGGATTTGGACGCTTAGAAATTGGTGTTTCATCCTTATTTTCAATGTAAAGGATGACTTCCCTCTTTATTTTTGGAATCAACATACGTAGAAATGCAATTTGGATAAAATATAGAGCCTTTAAATGTATTATTTTTTACCACAATCATTTTTTAGAAAATTTTATAATAAAAATGACTTTATCTAGTTCATAGTATTGTTTTAAAAAAAGGATTTTGACTTCTAACGAAGTCACTGGACTTCCTTGAGTCAATGCATCCAAAATGCAAGCTTTTTTCGACTCTCAAGCCTCTAAAATGGCACACTTTTGCTTTTGGTGCCTAAATTTGTCAAAATCTGAGTTTGGTGCCCAGTCAACGAATTGGCGTTGATTGACCGTGTTGACATCCAATTTAGAGTTAAAAATGTGAAATGTCTAATAAATGACCCTATTAATTTTTCAAATTAATCATTATTGTATTAATTAAACTTGTTTCCATTTTATTTAAATCCATAGTTATCTTGGCAGTCAGATAAGGCAGCCTTATTTCTCTGGAACGCTCGTAATGTGTTTGAAAAATGCTCTAGAGAGATTTCCCTATCGTCGTCCGTGTTGGTGATTAGTTAAATTAAAAAAAATTATTGTTTAAACAATTATTGACAAAGACACCTATTTATTTACAAAAGTTGGCGGGGGGGGGGGGGGGGGGGGG
>NW_020648749.1:504746-512107 GCF_003573695.1 Papaver somniferum
GGGGGGGGGGGAGGGTGAAGCAACAAGTTGTGCTCCAACACAGCTTGTGAACGAACAACCAGTCATCCGTTAAATCAACTGCTTGATTGGGTTCACACAAAACTCAAATTCTGACAAAGTTAGGTACCAAAGGCAAGGGTGTGCCATTTTATAGGCACCAAACTCAAAATATCCCTTATTATAAATACTGTCTACTTATATAACTGTCTTTGTCCCCCAAGGTTTAGTGTAATAGAAAATAAAACTAAGTTTATTTAGTTTATAGTTTGGTTTTTAACAAAGGATTTCGACTTCTAACGAAGTTACTAGACTTCCTTGAGTCAATGTATCCAAACTGTAATTTGTGCCGGAAATATTTTTCTCAGCATTTTCTATTAAAGGGGAGTGGTTCTATTTCATGATTTGGTCTTGATCATAGAGTTCCGACATCTAACGAAGCCTTCGGACTTCCTTGAGTCATTTTTGTTTATGGTATTTAATTCAAATTTTGCAATGAGTATCTAGCTTAATGAAAATCCTAGAATCGTTGAGAAGTTATTAACGGTTGCAAACCTTATCTCCTTCTTTCCATGTTTTATTATAGGTAATCTATGACCTTTTTAAGAGATTACAAGTTCATTATTAGAAGGGAAATTTGGAGTTTGGTGCTTATAAAATGGTACACTTTCGCGTTTGGTGCCTAACTTTTTCCATATATTAGTTTGGTGCCCAGTCAATGAATTGGCGTTGATTGACCGTGTTGACCATCCAATTTAGAGTTAAAAATGTGAAATGACTAATAAAATTCAAAACTCCATTTTATTCACTAACTGCACCTTATCTTCTACATACTCCATGTCTAGAGGCTTGAGAGTCGAAAAAAGCCTGCGTTTTGGATGCATTAACTCAAGGAAGTCTAGTCACTTCGTTAGAATTCAAAATCCTTTTTTTTTTAAAAAAACTATAAACTAGATAAACTCAGTTTTATTATAAAATTTTCTAAAAAATAAACGCGGTAAAAAATAATACATTTAAAGACTCTACATTTTATGAAAATTGCATTTCTACGTATGTTGATTCCAAAAATAAAGAGGGAAGTCATCCTTTACATTGAAAATAAGGATGAAACACCAATTGTTAACCGTCCAAATCCTAAAAAATTTATTTTATACTGTGGGGAACTGAAAGACAGAGGTAGTAGAAAAATAATGAGGTCATTACCACTTCGTATGAAGAAGTTATGAGCAAAATAGTCGAAAAAGAGATTACACAAAACATTGGGGGACAAATTGAGTTATATAAGTAGACAATATTTGTAATAAGGGATATTTATAGTTTGGTGCCTATAAAATGGCACACCTTTGCCTTTGGTACCTAACTTTATCAGAATTTGAGTTTGGTGAGGATCCCAATTAAGCAGTTGATTTATCGAATGACTGGTTGACCGTTCACAAGCTTTGTTAGAGCAAAACTTGTTGCTCTGCCCCTGCCAACTTTTGTAAATAAATACGTGTCTTTGTCAATAATTGTTTAAACAATTATTATTTAATTTAACTAATTCACCAACACCGGCCACGGTAGGAAAATCTCTCTAGAGCATTTTTCAAACACGTTACGAGCGTTCCAGAGAAATAAGGCTGACATAATCCGATTTCCATGGTAACTATGGTTTTAATGAAAATGGAAAAAAAATTCAATAAATACAATAATGATTGATCTGAAAAATGAATAGAGTCATTTACATGGACTCATTTGTTCAATACAATAATGGTTAGTTTGAAGGTTTAAGAAAATGATTATTGGGGTATACATGAGAGAGATTTTGGATGATTTACGGGTAAACAATGAAGGGAGATATGCTTATACTTTGGATGTAATTTTTTGTAAACTAATGGTCATATGAGAAAATAATAATATCTCAGTATATGATTTGAGATTAGCAATGAAAGAAGATGGCGATAGTATTAAGAGTGGAACCAAAAACATCGTGAATGAAAATCAACAACTCTCATTTGTCAAACATTGAGTATGTAGAAGATAAGGTGCAGTTAGTGAATAAAACGAAGTTTAGAATTTGGTTACTCATTTCACAATTTAACTCTAAATATGATGGTCAACACGCTCAATTAACGTCAATTCTTTGACTGGGCACCAAACTCAAATTTTGACAAAGTTAGGCACCAAACGCAAAAGTGTACAATTTTATAGGCACCAAACTCAAAATATCCCTTCAAACAATGAACTTCTAATCTCTTAAAAAGGTCATATATTAACTATAATAAAACATGTAAAGAAGGAGATAACCTCCTAACGATTCTAGGATCTTCTTTAAGCTAGAGAATCATTGCAAAATTTGAATAAAATATCATAAACACAAATGACTCAAGGAAGTCCACTGGCTTAGTTAGATGTCGGAACTCTGTGATCAAGACCAAATCATGAACAAGAAAGACTCCCCTTCAATAAAAAATGTTTATAAAAAATATTTCCGTCACAAATTACATGTCTAGAGGCTTGAGAGTCGAAGAAATCTTGTATTTTGGATGCATTGACTCAAGGAAGTCTAGTCACTTCGTTAGAATTCGAAATCCTTTATTTTAAAAAACATACTATAAACTAAATAAACTCAGTTTTATTATAAAATTTTCTAAAAAATAAATTCAGTAAAAAATAATACATTTAAAGGCTCTACATGTTATCCAAATTGCATTTCTACGTATGTTGATTCCAAAAATAAAGAGGGAAGTCATCCTTTACATTGAAAATAAGGATGAAACACCAATTGCTAAGCGTCCAAATCCTAAATCTTTTCTTGTATACTGTGAGGAACTGAAAGACAGAGGTAACAGAAAAAGAATGAGGTCATTCCCACTTCGTATGAAGAAGTTATGAGCAAAATAGTCGAAAAAGAGATTACACAAAACCTTGGGGACAAAGAGCGTTATATAAGTAGACAATATTTATAATAAGGGGTATTTTGAGTTTGGTGCCTATAAAATGGCACACCTTTGCCTTTGGTACCTAACTTTGTAGGAATTTGAGTTTAGTGTAGGTCCCAACCAAGCAGTTGACTTAAGGGATGACTGGTGGACCGTTCACAAGTTGTGTTGGAGCACAACTTGTTGCTCGGCCCCCCGCCAACTTTTATAAATAAATATGTGTCTTTGTGAATAATTGTTAAAACAATCATTATTTAATTTTACTAGTTCACTAACACGGACCAAGGTAGGGAAATCTCTCTAGATCATCTTCCAAACACGTTACGAGCGTTCCAGAGAAATAAGGCAGACTTATCTGACTGCCATGATAACTATGGATTTACATAAAATGGAAATAAATCTAATTAATACAATAATGATTAATTTGAAAAATGAATAGGGTCACTTACATGGATTCATTTATTCAATACAATAATGGTTAGTTTGAAGGTTTAAGGAAACGAATGAATTCAACAAGTCTATTATTGTACAAACTAACATGGATTCAACATGGTTATATGAGTAGACTGCACCTTATCTTTTGAGTTAATGAATACAACATGGATTCATTCGTTTCCTTAAACCTTCAAACTAACCATTATTGTATTGAACAAATGAATCCATATAAATGACCCTATTCATTATTCAAATTAATCATTATTATATTAATTAAATTTGTTTCCATTTTATGTAAATCCATAGTTATCATGGCAGTCAGATAAGTCATCCTTATTTCTCTGGAACGCTCGTAACGTGTTTGAAAAATGATCTAGAGAGATTTCCCTACCGTGGTCCGTGTTTGTGAACTAGTTAAATTAAATAATGATTGTATAAACAATAATTCACCAAGACACGTATTTATTTACAAAAGTTGGCGGGTGGCTGAGCAACAAGTTGTGCTCCAACACAGCTTGTGAACGGTCCACCAGTCATCCGTTAAGTCAACTGCTTGGTTGGGACCCACACCAAACTAAAATTCTGACAAAGTTAGGTACCAATGGCAAAGGTGTGCCATTTTATAGGCACCAAACTCAAAATACCCCTTAATATAAATATTATCTACTAATATAACTCTCTTTGTCCCCCAAGGTTTTGTGTAATCTCTTTTTCGATTATTTTGCTCATAACTTCTTCATACGAAGTGGGAATGACCTCATTCTTTTTCTGTTACCTCTGTCTTTCGATTCCCCTCAGTATACAGGAATAAATTTAGGATTTGGACGCTTAGAAATTGGTGTTTCATCCTTATTTTCAATGTAAAGGATGACTTCCCTCTTTATTTTTGGAATCAACATACGTAGAAATGCAATTTGGATAAAATATAGAGCCTTTAAATGTATTATTTTTTACCACAATCATTTTTTAGAAAATTTTATAATAAAAATGACTTTATCTAGTTCATAGTATTGTTTTAAAAAAAGGATTTCGACTTCTAACGAAGTCACTGGACTTCCTTGAGTCAATGTATCCAAAATGCAAGCTTTTTTCGACTCTCAAGCCTCTAGACATGTAATTTGTGCAGGAAATATTTTTTCTGAAATTTTTCTATTAAATGGGAGTCTTTCTGTTTCATGATTTGGTCTTGATCATAGAGTTCCGACATCTAACAAAGCCTGCGGAATTCCTTGAGTCATTTGTGTTTATGATATTTTATTCAAATTTTGCAATGATTATCTTCCTTAAAGAAAATCCCATAATCGTTGAGAAGTTATTAACGGTTGCAAACCTTATCTCCTTATTTTCATGTTTTATTATAGGTAATCTATGACCTTTTTAAGAGATTATAAGTTCATTATTTTAAGGGATATTTTGAGTTTGGTGCCTATAAAATTGTACACTTTTGCGTTTGGTGCCTAACTTTGTCAAAATCTGAGTTCGGTTCCCGGTCAAAGAATTGACGTTGATTGAGCGTGGTGACCATCCTATTTAGAGTTAAAATTGTGAAATGACTAACAAAATTCTAAACTTCATTTTATTCACTAACTGCACCTTATCTTCTATATACTCCATGTTTGAGAAATGAGATTTGTTGATTTTCATTCACGAGGTTTTAGGTTTCACTCCTAATACCATCGCCATCTACTTTCATTGATAATCTCAATTCATACACTAAGCTACTGTTATTTTCTCATATGACCATTAGATTACACAAAATTAAATCCAAAGTATAAGCGTAGCTCCCTTCATTTTTTACCCGTAAATCAACCAAAATCTATCTCTCATGTAAACCACAATAATCGTTTCCTTAAACCTTCAAACTAACCATTATTGTATTTAACAAATGAATCCATGTAAATTACTCTATTAATTTTTAATATTAATCATTATTGTATTAATTAAATTTTTTTCCATTTTCATTAAATCCATAGTTACCATGGAAATCAGATTATGTCAGCCTTATTTCTCTGGAATGCTCGTAACGTGTTTGTAAAATGCTCTAGCAAGATTTCCCTAATGTGATCCGTATTAGTGAAATAGTTAAATTAAATAATTATTGTTTAGAAAATTATTGTCAAAGACACATATTTATTTACAAAAGTTGGCGGGTGGCCGAGCAACAAGTTGTGCTCCAACACAGCTTGTGAACGGTCCACCAGTCATCCGTTAAGTCAACTGCTTGGTTGGGACCCACACCAAACTAAAATTCCGACAAAGTTAGGTACCAAAGGCAAAGGTGTGCCATTTTATAGGCACCAAACTCAAAATATCCCTTATTACCAATATTGTGTACTTATATAACTCTCTTTGTCCCTAAGGTTTTGTGTAATCTCCTTTTCGACTATTTTTCTCATAACTTCTTCATACGAAGTGGGAATGACCTCATTTTTTTTGTTACCTATGTCTTTCAGTTCCCCACAGTATACAAGAAATTTTTTAGGATTTGGACGGTTAACAATTGGTGTTGCATCCTTATTTTCAATGTAAAGGATGACTTCCCTCTTTATTTTTGGAATCAACATATGTAGAAATGCAATTTGCATAACATGTAGAGCCTTTTTTTAAGTGTATTATTTTTTACCGCATTTATTTTTTAGAAAATTTTATAATAAATACTGAGTTTATCTAGTTTATAGTTGTTTTCAAAAAAATGGATTTTGAATTCTAACGAAGTCACTAGACTTCCTTGAGTCAATGCATCCAAAATGCAAGCTTTTTTCGACTCTCAAGCCTCTAGACATGTAATTTGTGACGGAATTATTTTTTCTAAACATTTTTTATTAAAGGGGAGTCTTTCTTGTTCATGATTTGGTCTTGATCATAGAGTTCCGACATCTAACGAAGCCGGCGGACTTCCTTGAGTCATTTGTGTTTATGATATTTAATTCAAATTTTGCAATGATTATCTAGCATAAAGAGGAAACTAGAATCGTTAAGAGGTTATTCACGGTTGCAAACCTTATCTCCTTCTTTACATGTTTTATTATAGGTAATCTATGACCTTTTTAAAAGATTAGAAGTTCATTATTTGAAGGGATATTTTGAGTTTGGTGCCTATAAAATTGTACACTTTTGCGTTTGGTCCCTAACTTTGTCAAAATCTGAGTTTCGTGCCCAGTCAACGAATTGACGTTGATTGAGCGTGTTGACCATCCTATTTAGAGTTAAAATTGTGAAATGACTAATAAATTCTAAACTTCATTTTATTCACTAACTGCACCTTATCTTCTACATACTCCATGTTTGAGAAATGAGAGTTGTTGATTTTCATTCTCGAGGTTTTAGGTCCCACTCTTAATACCATCGCCATCTTCTTTCATTGCTAATCTCAAATCATACACTGAGCTACTGTTGTTTTCTCATATGACCATTAGTTTACACTAAATTAAATCCAAAGTATAAGCATAGCTCCCTTCATTTTCTACCCGTAAATCATCCAAAATCTATCTCTCATGTAAACCCCAATAATCGTTTCCTTAAACCTTCAAACTAACCATTATTGTATTTAACAAATGAATCCATGTAAATGACTCTATTCATTTTTCAAATTAATCATTATTGTATTCTTTAAATTTTTTTCCATTTTATGTAAATCCATAGTTACCATGGCAATTAGATTATGTCAGCCTTATTTCTCTGGAACGCTCGTAACGTGTTTGAAAAATGCTCTAGAGAGATTTCCCTAATGTGGTCCGTGTTAGTGAATTAGTCAAATTAAATAATTATTGTTTAAACAATTATTGACAAAGACACTTATTTATTTACAAAAGTTGGCAGGGGGCCGAGTAACAAGTTGTGCTCCAACACAGCTTGTGAACGGTCAACCAGTCATCTGTTAAGTCAACTGCTTGATTGGGATCCTCACCAAACTCAAATTCTAAAAAAGTTAGGTACCAAAGGCAAAGGTGTGCAATTTTATAGGCATTAAACTCAAAATATCCCTTCAAATAATGAACTTCTAATCTC
>NW_020648749.1:512379-512547 GCF_003573695.1 Papaver somniferum
CGAGCGTTCCAGAGAAATAAGGCTGACATAATCTGATTGCTATGATAACTATGGATTTATAGAAAATGGAAACAAATTTAATTATTACAGTAATAATTAATTTGAAAAACGAATAGAGTCATTTACATGGATTCATTTTTTCAATACACTAATGGTTAGTTTGAAGGT
>NW_020648749.1:512722-514660 GCF_003573695.1 Papaver somniferum
AATCAACGTCAATTTGTTGACTGGGCACCAAACTCAGATTTTGACAAAGTTAGGCACCAAACGCAAAAGTGTACAATTTTATAGGCACCAAACTCAAAATATCCCTTCAAATAATGAACTTCTAATCTCTTAAAAAGGTCATAGATTACCAATAATAAAACATGTAAAGAAGGAGATAAGGTTTGCAACCGTGAATAACCTCTTAACGATTCTAGTATCTTCTTTAAGCTAGATAATCATTGCAAAATTTGAATAAAATATCATAAACACAAATGACTCAAGGAAGTCCGCCGGTTTCGTTAGATGTCGGAAGTCTATGATCAAGACCAAATCATGAACAAGAAAGACTCCCCTTTAATAAAAAATGTTTAGAAAAAATATTTCCGTCACAAATTACATGTCTAGAGGCTTGAGAGTCGAAAAAAGCCTGCGTTTTGGATGCATTAACTCAAGGAAGTCTAGTCACTTCGTTAGAATTCAAAATCCTTTTTTTTTTGAAAACAACTATAAACTAGATAAACTCAGTTTTATTATAAAATTTTCTAAAAAATAAACGCGGTAAAAAATAATACATTTAAAGACTCTACATTTTATGCAAATTGCATTTCTACGTATGTTGATTCCAAAAATAAAGAGGGAAGTCATCCTTTACATTGAAAATAAGGATGAAACACCAATTGTTAACCGTCCAAATCCTAAAAAAATTATTTTATACTGTGGGGAACTGAAAGACAGAGGTAGTAGAAAAATAAGGTCATTACCACTTCGTATGAAGAAGTTATGAGCAAAATAGTCGAAAAAGAGATTACACAAAACCTTGGGGGACAAATTGAGTTATATAAGTAGACAATATTTGTAATAAGGGATATTTATAGTTTGGTGCCTATAAAATGGCACACCTTTGCCTTTGGTACCTAACTTTATCAGAATTTGAGTTTGGTGAGGATCCCAATTAAGCAGTTGATTTATCGAATGACTGGTTGACCGTTCACAAGCTTTGTTAGAGCAAAACTTGTTGCTCTGCCCCTGCCAACTTTTGTAAATAAATACGTGTCTTTGTCAATAATTGTTTAAACAATTATTATTTAATTTAACTAATTCACCAACACCGGCCACGGTAGGAAAATCTCTCTAGAGCATTTTTCAAACACGTTACGAGCGTTCCAGAGAAATAAGGCTGACATAATCCGATTTCCATGGTAACTATGGTTTTAATGAAAATGGAAAAAAAATTCAATAAATACAATAATGATTGATCTGAAAAATGAATAGATTCATTTACATGGACTCATTTGTTCAATACAATAATGGTTAGTTTGAAGGTTTAAGAAAATGATTATTGGGGTATACATGAGAGAGATTTTGGATGATTTACGGGTAAACAATGAAGGGAGATATGCTTATACTTTGGATGTAATTTTTTGTAAACTAATGGTCATATGAGAAAATAATAATATCTCAGTATATGATTTGAGATTAGCAATGAAAGAAGATGGCGATAGTATTAAGAGTGGAACCAAAAACATCGTGAATGAAAATCAACAACTCTCATTTGTCAAACATTGAGTATGTAGAAGATAAGGTGCAGTTAGTGAATAAAACGAAGTTTAGAATTTGGTTACTCATTTCACAATTTAACTCTAAATATGATGGTCAACACGCTCAATTAACGTCAATTCTTTGACTGGGCACCAAACTCAAATTTTGACAAAGTTAGGCACCAAACGCAAAAGTGTACAATTTTATAGGCACCAAACTCAAAATATCCCTTCAAACAATGAACTTCTAATCTCTTAAAAAGGTCATAGATTAACTATAATAAAACATGTAAAGAAGGAGATAACCTCCTAACGATTCTAGGATCTTCTTTAAGCTAGATAATCATTGCAAAATTTGAATAAAATATCATAAACACAAATGACTCAAGGAAGTCCACTG